>NW_024872754.1:1282021-1283928 GCF_018340385.1 Cyprinus carpio
TTGCGTGGCCTCTCTAATGACATTTGGCCTGAAAAACTTTCCCCACTTCTGAGCAGCCTGGGAGATTCTCGGTGGTCAAACAGGAGAGTGAAGGATCTTGATCCACCTTTAGCATATATTAAACTAAACAATATTCTCACATTACCTGCACTTTTAAAAATTTAGTCCAAACAACAGGCCTTGCCTATCTAGGAAATCTTGGGAAGGTGGGAGAGGAAATCAACACAGACTGGATCTTTAAACAAGCTTCTGGCGATGCTGAAGGTCTCTCTCATCATCTTTGGAATATTAGGGGACTTCTCTGTAGTGTGGCTGAGCCAGAACTTAGCCTCTCTGCAAGCCATCCCCATCAAGTTGCCATTCAAAATTAGTAGCCCTTTGGCATTTTGGCGTTTTGGGCCTCCTGGTGATGAGTGCTGTCTAGTGGCAAAGATCCTCGTCTAATCTTCCTGTGGGACTGTTTTCATACGCCACGCAAGGTACTCCTGGTGGTTGCTTGGCAGCATCATAAATGTGTTCCTTAAAATAATTAAATTTCTATGTCCAGATCTCATAACTTGCAATTAATTGAAATGGTAGGGTAGATGGATGATGTTTTATATATTTTCTTGGAATAAGGATCTCTGAGGGAAGGGAACACTCATCCACTATGCCCAAGAGCATACGTTCTTCTCTGGTGGCTTTAGTAGGCAGTTAGTAGGGAGAGAGATATCAAAATTAGTCTGTCATTCCTTTGTCTGATTTGTATGAATTGTTTATGATGTTATTTTTGTTATGTTTCATAAATGTGTATCAATCAATGTGAAGCCACCAGAATGTTGATCATTTGTCTACTTGTGGCATGGCATTGTAAGGGTTTCTGTTTCGTGATACTCCTTGTAGTTACTGCTTCACCACCAGGACTTCAATTTAAGAAACATCCTCGACCAACTAAAAAATAAAAATATATAAATAATAAACTAAAATAAAAAACAAACGACACTTGGTGATCACTAATGACCCCAGACTCAGCAAGGGTTAAAAAATATCTTTCTATATTTTGGATAATGTTTCATTTCTGGGTGAAACAGAACCTTAAAGGAGAATCACATAAAAACTTTGTTTCTAACCTGCTTTGCAGACAGTGCAGATGTGTCCCTCTTTTCTCGTGTCTCTTGTTAGGGACCTCATCTAAGATTATAGTCGATGCACTTGAACTGTTGCTTTTTGTCAGACTTCGCAGATGTGGAAAAAAGAGTCTGAAACTTCTAATAATTAAAGTATTCCAATATTACAAATATTGTTTTTGACAGCATAACGAAATCAGAAACGGGCAATGTATCATATTTAGCCTAAGTTGCTTGATACTCAACTTCTTAAACATTCAATAAAGCTCACCGTCATTTTGAGTGAAAACAGTCAGCAACTCCACATTGCCTTGTCCATATGAGGTCACTGAATATTTCTTCATCGACTTCTGTCCCTGTTGCATCCCTGTATGTTACTTTTGCATCAGGTGGCAAACAAAATCTCTCAATGACTGAAAAAAAAAAAAGATTTTTAAGTTGACAACCTTTCTTGCGTCACAACAAATGACTGATTTGAATACATATAAGATCTTTATGATGCAGCAAAGTAAATATGCATATTTTTCTTTTTCCAATTTATACCCTTCTACAGAATATTATATGATTAAAGGCAAATACAGAAAATGATAGGCCACAAACACAATACCAAGGATTATCAGATTTGTAATCACATTCTTAGTTTAGTTATTTTAAATGAGTAAGAAACCACAGAACCTTTGACTGAACTTGCCATAGACACATGTCAAACCTCCCTTCAATGCAATCAGTTCACATATTCTGCTTTCGTGTACTTGATCTGGACCACCTTTTTACCTGGAACATGCAAAAGCGTTTGGCCTT
>NW_024872754.1:1284928-1292041 GCF_018340385.1 Cyprinus carpio
CTCTTTCAGTGTTTCACCTGTGAGACAAAAATACCCTCCCGACCTTTAGTCAGGTATAGCATGTAAACGAAAACCTTTTGCATCTATGATACAAGAACAGTTTTGTTGACACATAACTTTTAAATCGGTTTGGGACGGTTTTTAGGCTACTACATTTTTTTTTCTGAGCCATTCCTTTTAAACCCAACAGTCACTTCTTATTGCGTCCAAAGGGCCACTGATTTCACAGCAACTATTTTTACTCGCAAAGGGGTACTGACACTTCAGGACAACCAATCCAAATAAAAAAGTACTTACGGCTGGGTGATGACCACTTTGTGTGTTAGTGTTTAAAATTTTGTGGGGTGGTCCATCCTTTAGGCGGCCTGGAAGGTATAGTCCTCCAGGGGGAAAGCTCGGGGGCCAACACCCAAACTTCTTCAGAGTCATCAACAGTGTTTTTGGATTCTTGTTCAAAGCAGCTAACCAAGCTCTCCGCTGTATGTGGTGAGTTGGAATTCTGTGAAACATGACGGCACTATATACCTTCTCCTTGTTATCACAACCCTTTACGATGCACGTTATGACCATGATTGTCCAAAAACTATCTTCCTACAACCTGATACTTCGTCCAACTCTGCTCAAATTATTACTACTGGTGCAGGTCACGTTGGTTCTATTGACAGAAATGAGAGGGAGGAGGAGAGGGAGCGGGGGCCGGTGAGAGGACTTTTCACGAGTGAAGATATTACTGCGCCAAGTCAAAGTGCTCCCGAGCACTTGCTATGGTATTCCGCCATACAATATAGTATCCATTTTACACGCTTAGAAAAGCACAACGTTTTGTTTGTGTCACCATCCTAGTCGAGTTACACTACTCGAGTAACTGTATTTAAATAGGAAATGTGGAGGTGTTGGTAGCTTCTCTGTTTGGGCCCCCTATGGAATGAACTGGCTAGCTAGTGCTAACAAAGTTCGCCGAAGACAGAGAGATTTAGTGCATGCACTGAGACGAGAGGTATGTATCAACTCGTCTTGTTAAGGGAATAAACATAGTTTAATATGAAAAAAACGTGGAGTTCCCTTTAAATCTGCTAAAACCTGTAGAAAGGGACTGTGAAAAGAGGGACCAGCGAAACAGAGCAGGATTTACAAAGGGGTGTTTTGACCTCACTGTTTGGGAGTGTTTGGAAGCTGTCCCAAACGATCGGGAAAAAACTCAAGAGACTGTAACATCCTATATTATTTTTTGTGAGGATATATGTATTCCTACCAGGACTTATTTAAAATTCAACAACGATAAGCCATGGTTAAGAAAACTCAGACTTGAGGCCAAAGAGGAGCCACAGAAATGGGGACAGAGTCTTGTAAAAATCAGGCGGGGAACACACTGAACAAAGTTTAAAAGTGGCTAAAAGGACCCACTCTAAAAAGTTGGGAGACCAGTTATTTCCCAACGACCAACTTCAGATGGAAAGGACTGGGAGCCACACCAATACAAGACACCATCCCATGCACTGAGGCAAATCGACGACTTAAAGACCTGAAATGAGTTTTATTATGATTAAAAACCCCCAAAAACCCCATTTGACTCTTTCTAAAACAACCATTAAAAACCTCCAAAAACCCCCCCCCCCGCATTTCCCAATCAGTGAAAACGAGGGCAGCAGGTCCCAGGAAGAAAAAAAAAGAAAAAAAAGCCTGTCAAGAACCTGCTGACCAACTGCCCCCCATCTTTTCAGACTTCAAAGATCTCGGGGGTTGGGGGGAAGGGCCCTTTGTTTTTAAAACCCACTCCCCCTCACCCCCGTTTCAAAGTCGTTTGAAAAACTGGTTCTGGTTATCTGAGGACATCACTGGACCCTCCCAATTTGCTTACCGAGCAAACAGGTCCGTGGGAAGAGCAATAAAACTTGGGATTGCACTTCATCATGCAACTCGGACAAAAACGGGGGACTTATGTGGGGTATCCTGATTGTGGACTTTAGTTCGGCTTTCAACACCATAATCCCAATAGCCCTCCAGACCAAACGGCCCCAGCTCTCTGTTCTAGCTCTATCTGCAGTGGATCACCAGCTTTTGAAGATAGGCAAAAGCTAATGAGACTGGGGAAATTCATGTCCAACAGCTGCTCCACCAAAACACTGGTGCCCTCAGGGATGTGTTCTCTCCCCACTGCTCTTCTCCCTCTCACCAAGGGCTGCACCTCTAAAGACCCCTCTGTCAAGCTCCAAAAGTTTGCAGAGACACTACAGTCATCGTCTATCCAGGATACAAAACAAGGGGTTTGGGAGCAGCTGGCTGTTGGGGTGCAGTCTTAAAAACCCTGGAGTGAACACTCTCAAAACAGTGGAGATGATAGGGGACTTCAGGAGAAACCCCCCTACACCCCCATGAACAGCACTGTGGCTGCAGGGTAATTCGTTTCCCTGGGAAACCACGATCTCTGGGGCCCTGAGGGGGGGACAATCACATTGACTCCATTTTTAAAAAACGGGCCAACAAAGGAGGTATTCCTTCGCCCCCTGAGGAAGTTTAACCTGCCCCAGGAGCTGCTGAAACAGTTCTACTCAGCCGTCATTGAGCTGACCGTGACTTCAATAACTTGGTTTGATCCAGTACAAAATCGAACAGAATTCAAATTAATTCAATTCAAGTTTTTTTTAAAAGCCCTTTTACGATACAAATCATTGCAAAGAAACTTTACAGAATAAGTTTTCTACAATATTTAGTTAGTAGCTTATCATTGGTGACTGTCAGTTCATTGTGCATATGGTCACAAATGTCAGGCGAAAAATCAACTAAAAAGAACGTAAACCCAGACCGATAATCCAATAGTAACAGCAAATTTATAAGCAATCACACTTATAGCAAATGTTGGTTAGTTCTGTATGTTGTCCTGCTGGGTTAGCATCATCTGAGGTACTCTGAGGGTGTATGGCATCATCTCTTCTCAGGTGTTCCTGGATCCAGGCTGGAGCGTGTGTTGTAAAATCCTAGTTACCACGGGATGTAAATCACGTGGCATAAGCAGAGAACAGAATAAGAAATTTATAGAGACAGAATTAGCGTAGCTCTAGCTGTTCCAGCCAAAGTTTTTTTGAATTCGGTTTAACCCGCTCAAGAATAATAATGTGCATTTTGATCAAGTATACTGCAGTTCCAAATTTTGAGATTGGCTTATTTGAATGCTTGGCCAAAGGCTTTGTGTGTTCTTAATCCTAGATTTAAAGACAATACAGAGAGTTGTGTCTGAGTGTGCCTCCGAACAATTGATCATGACAGGCTATTCCAAGAGTTTTTGATGCCAAATGTGCGAAAAAAAGATCTAATTCACCTCGTTGTTCATTTAAAATTTGGAGCTATTTCTACTGTCCGAGTTACGATCAAAAGTCCAGCGTTTTGTGACCTTTTATGGAGCGTGATGGGTTGTAATGCGTGGTATACGGCTAGTTAGGCTTACGCAGTGGAGGGCTAAGGCCATTAGGTGCCTATAATAAAGCTCACAGTATCAATAATTTTGTACCTGCTAACGGAACATTAATAAAGAAAAAGTAGCCAGTGCAGCACTACCTGTAAGTTTGGGGGGTATATGATCATAGTTATCCCTTGACCTTGGTAAAGGACTCTAGCCGCTGCATTTTGGACTACCTGTAGCTTGTTATTCTAGAGGTGCAGGACATACCACCTAGCAGTGCTTTACAATAGTCCCCAGTCTAGAGGTCATGAACGCATGAACTAGCTTTTCTGCATCAGAACAGTAAGTTTCGTAGTTTGGCAAGTTTCTAAGATGGAAGAATGTTGTTTTTTTGTAACATGGGGAAATATGATTTTTAAAAGACAGTTACTGTCTAATACTTTTTAGATTTTTGACAGTAGAGAGTAACAGTACATCCGTCTAATTGCAGGTGTAATCTCGAGATTCTGTGTAATGTTTTTTTGGTCAATAAAGTAATATCTCTGTCTTATCTGAATTTAATGGAGAAAGGTATTGATTAATGAAATCTTTGCATTTTAACTGCACCTCTGTACTTAGATAATTTTGAAGTTTACACCTGGTCTTGTTGGGATATATAGTTGAGTATCACATCAGCATAACAGTGGAAGCTAAAAATCCGGTATCTTACTCTAATGATATTACCAAGGGGCAACATGTATGTGAAAGAGAAAATAGCAGAGGGACCTAGGACGAGATCAGAAGACTACAGAAGAGAGAGAACAGTTCGGACTACTGAAAGAAAAGAGTTATTGGGGCAACACCTCCTTTTTCCAGCTTCAAGAACTGTATGCATCCAGAGTGAGGGAAGGGGCTCCAGAAAATCACTCTGGATCCCTCTCATCGAGAGTTACCCCCTTTTTTGAACTTTTTGCCATCTGGCGGTGCGCTTCAGAGCTGACAAAATGCCAGAACAGTCAGGCACAAGAACAGTTTCTTCCCCAGGCGTCTACCTCATGAACAGTTGTGTTTCCCGCTTATGCGGCAAAATGTGCAATATATATAAATTTGTTGCATTTACCCCTCCATCCAGTACATCTCACCATCGCCCTCCATTCTATTCCATTATCATCTATAGCACAACTGTTCATACAATTTATTTATTTGCAATTTTTTTGTGTGTTTGTGTGTGTTGTTCTTGTCTCTACGTACTGGAAGCTTATGTCACTAAAACAAATTCCTTGTATGCGTAAGCATGCTTGGCAATAAAGCTCTTTCTGATTCGTATCTGCACTCAGTATGTAGTACATTATAAAAACGTACGCAATAATAACTTAGTGAGTGTAAATGTCATTTTAATTAAATTTTTAAATGGATGCCACCTTACTGGGACAATAAAGCCATCCCTACACCTACCCTAACAAATGGATGCCACCTTACAACTTTTAATTATTTCCTTAATTTTATTGAAAATAAATGCCTTTCTGATATGATATGAGATTTGAAAAAGGAGAAAAAATGTTTGGCAAAAGGCGGACGTGAACTCGGGTCGATTGCATCAAAAAGCACACACTTTAACTACTACTCCACTACAACTGACACTGATTTAGTGTCGTTTATCAGTGTTAACTATCCCAATCACATGTTGGTAGGCGATAGTGTAAGTAGTCTCTGACAACAAGGCAGTGTAAATAGACACTGATTCTTTTAACATTATATCAAATGTTGCAAAATAAAGGCTAACAAAATTTAATCCACAGCACACACGTCTCAACATTACGATATAAAACAGGACAAAAGCCTATTTAAGTCCTCTCTGTTAGCCTTCCACTTTTACACATTGCTCCAGCTAAATTTTTATTTCCATACTTTCTTGTATAAAACAGTTTTAAATCACCCAAAGACGCAGGACCTTTATTATACAACTCTTAGACAAAACTGCGAATGACAACAGTTTCCAAAGCTAGGATTGGTTAAATAAAATGTTTAAGGTGGGGCTCAATAAAGGTGTATTTGCATGCACATTGTAAATATCTATAAACGTATTTTGACTAGTCAAATTGTTAATTCCAGATATCTACAATGCAATTACGTCCTAGTCACAAAGCTAAACGCAGATATCTCTAAATCTAGTTCTTCCTAGTCAAAAATCTGATTTGGATATCCATAAATAAATTGCAGATATCTTTAAATGGGTTTTGCCTAGTCAAAATTCCAATTCAAGATATCTTTAAATATGATTTGCCTAGTCAAAATTCCAATTCAAGATATCTACAACGGTAATTTGACTAATCATAAATGAATTGCAGATATCTACAAATGTACTTCGGATATCTTAACATATCTTTAGCCAAAGTCGCAAAATTGCGACCAACCGTCATACTTAATAAATAGACTGTAGTTCTAATATGTGTAATATCTCATTGTATTCCCTACCACTAGATGGCAGACATGTATTACTTCGATTCTAGACCATCATTACGTCATGTTCCTATTCAAAGTGTTCGAGGAAATAGCAGAGCAAGTGAGCTCTCGTGTCATTGATGCGGAAGCAATTCAGTTCATAGCGGGCGAGTAAATGGTGAGATTTATGAGAGAAAATCGGCAAATGGCTAATACAAATTTGTACCGTGAGGATGATTGCAAATGTTATTAGCTGATTCTGACTCTGAAGGGGAATATTGCCTTTTGGAAATGACGATCGGTCATCTAATGGTCGCGCTTCTCCCGGTACATCTTTGCAGCGCAATGGTGCCCCCGTACAAGGCGAGAGTGTTCACGAAGCACAAACAAATGATCATCTCGACCCTTTGCCCAACGGGGATGAGGGTGGCAGGGGTGAACGTGGTCACTAGTGTCCATAGGAGAGCTGTTGCTGATCGCGAGCGCTCTAAGGCCGCTGGCAGACAGTACAGGTGCGGTCAGTGAGTAGGTGCGCTCTGCGCTGTGCCATGCAATGAGAGGAACCATACTCTCAATAACTATAAACTGTGTCGCCTAGATACCTGATTGGTTAGATAGCTGGTCAACTGATAAAAAAAATAGGGACATGCATTTTACCATGGCACAGTAATATAGTAATAATTTACTACTTTTCCGTTCTTTTTTCTTTTTTTTTTCCTGATCATTTGGAATGAGAAATAAAAGACAAAAAACAAAAAACAAAACAAAAAAACTTGCAAATATTTCAAACATCCATTCAATATCTATTTTTCCTGAATATACTGATGAACTGTCAAAAAGTAGGCTACTGTTCATATGCGTTTTACTACTATATAGTGTAGTAATATAGTAATAATTTAGTTCTTTTTTTTTCCTGTTTTATTGTTGGATTCCTCTTTTCTGATCACTTGGAATGAGGATAAATAGACACACACAAAAAAAAACCCACATGCAAATAAGTTCAAACATCAATTCAATATCTACTATTTCCTGAATATTATGAAATTCGAGATGGCCGCCCCATGATGACATCATAAAATGCAAATTAGATGAGTATATTTACACCCCACATAAACTTTCGGTCACGCCCAACATTTTTCTAATTTACAGTAGATCTCTATCTTTAAGCCCTTTCAAGCCACAAGCTTTTGAAATCTTGATGTAAAAATATAGCATTTTTTCCAAAAAACCCTGGCGCCTAAAGGGTTAAAAAAATATAGCATTTTTTCCAAAAAACCCTGGCTTTGACTAGTCAA